>NC_084608.1:36725867-36753218 GCF_033807715.1 Cololabis saira
GGAGGGATGAGGAGGAGAGAGTGTTGTGCAACACTAGGCAGCGCTGTTCCAGTTATCAAGAGTTAATAATTTTATTCAACAATTATTAATAAAGTAGACTATTTATCAAATTGAATTATCAAAATGATTTAATCTTCGTGGGGCACCACCTGGTTTTCCAGAAAAAATAATAACTTTCACAGTGTAAATCAGTCTCAAAAATAGATATTATTCTGCAGAGTAGTAAATCTTACTACTATCACTCCAGAATAACGGTTGAAGGCGTTACAGTTCGGCTCTAGCTCTGTCAAACAGCCATTGTGACCAGAATTTGTATAAAACACAAACACAGGGATTAAAGTTCTCCGTCTCTAGACGGATTTCCGTCAATTCGAAAATTAGGGAAAAAAAAAAGAAAAGAACAAAAAAACATTTGCACGTGCGTTACCATGTTAAGCCTGAATTATGGTTCTGCGTTAAAACGACGCAGAGCCTACGCCGTAGGGTACGGCGCAGGTTACGCGGCGTGGCGCACCGTACGTTGCGCATCGCCGCGTAACCTACGCCGTAGGCTCTGCGTTGGAGTAACGCTGAACCATAAATCAGCTTTTAGGCATTAAACTGGCGCTATTGTAAACCAATGAAGCGAGCCAGAGCCTTGGTTTTAGCCAATCAGGAACAGAGGAGGGCGTGTTGGATCAAGGGGGTAGTCTGGGGGAGCAGTCGCCCCGTCGCCCTCCTCTCCCCGCCGCCGGAGGTGCGGCGTCCGGCCCGCCTCGCGGGGCCTTCGTCCAGCGGCGTCCCCGCGTCGTCGGGCGGGGTATTTCGCGGGGCGGTGTCCGGCACCGCGCGGAAGGCGATCCGGTGGGGGGGATCGGGTACGGCGGTCGGCGGCGGCGACTCTGGACGCGCGCCGGGCCCTTCTTGCGGATCTGCCCGCTGCGGCGCCCGTCGGGGACCCGTTAACGCGGCCCCCGGCAGGTCGCCTCTAGGTTTACCACCTTTCAGAAAAAGAAATAAGGAACGCCTGATTTCAGCAGCGCAGGCGCCAAAAAAAGGACATCCCCAAAACTTCTAAACTGCATAGAAATGTATTTATTTTATATAAAAAAACTAAATGCTTTGATTTAAAGTGCTTTAATAGCATTGAATTTGCACGACTGTACAGACAGGCAACCATACCAGTAACTGAAAAAACCTATCCTCCTATGCTACTGTACGTCCACATCAGCCCAGATGTAGAATATAGCTATAGGCAGTACTGGAGTTGAGGGGGGTGGCATCCCCCCTGAAATAAAAACGGTCCAAATCACCCCCCTGTAAAACTGCGTGGTTTTACTGCTATTTCAACATTTATTAGAGTCATCACCAGAAAAAGAACTTACTTGACAATTTTCACCTGTTTCAAGTAAATTTTCACTTGAAATAAGTAGGAAAATCTTCTTATTAAAAGCAAAAAAATCTTGTTTTTTCTACTTATTTCAAGTGAAAATCTACTTGAAACAGGTGAAAATTGTTGTTTTTTCCAGTGATGAGTCTTGTTTTAAGTGCAATGAGATTTTTTTACTAAAATGAGAATTTTAACTAGAAATAGGACAAATATTCTTAAGATTTTGAGTTTTTGCAGTGATCCATTTAACTTATCCTGTGAAGGACAGAGTCATATTGATAAGTTCAGAAAACTGCAGAATCTGGTTGCTTTCCTCCTTCTCTGAGTTGGCAGGCGGAGGGGAGACCACTTTATATATGTTAAAGACAGAAAAAACCTTGTTTTCACAATAGGTGCAGTGCATAAATGGAGGGGGAATATGAACTGGCCTGAAAAATTTTTTTCAGTCAAAAATATTTTTTTTGCTTTAATCCCTGCAAACAACTTCTCATTAAAATCAATCAGCATTTGTTCACATCCAGGTGTCAAGACGATGGAAACGAGACCATTGAATAAATCCTGATGGCACACTGCGTTAAAACATAAAACACTCAACTAACAAGAAAAACAATAAAAATGAAACATTAACTGCATGAATGGAAAAAGAAATCAAAACAATAAACACGTGATACAAAACTCACGATCATCTGGGTCTCCAGACAACTGGCTACACGTGGCCGGCCCTCGCCATGTGCAATCCAGACCGGATGACAAACACGGCATTTAAATCGTAAAAGAACTGGCGAAAAATGGCCCCACAAAATAAACGAACACAATAATGATAATGCACAGTAATACCGTATGCAGACAGTAATTTCATCAAACATAAATCTAGCTCTGAACCGCTCTAAATGAAACTGATCGCCCAGAGCATAAAACCTCACGCCTCCTCTGGATCCAGATCTGGAAGCTGCGGTCTCTCCAGGTGCTGATCAGGTTTCTGCCGGGGTTCTTCCCATCGAAGCTTTCAGTCCAAACGGTCTCCCGACTCTCTCTTCTCCTTCCGACTCTGAAATGAAGAGGACGGGGTGCAGCGTTGCAGCAGCCGGCGGTTCCCCCTGGTAACGGAGCCTGGTCACGTCGTCTCGTGCGCGCGGGTCCGGTCCACTCGTCGGACGGGCGGCTCCCGTCCCGGCTGATGAGCGCGTGAGCGTCATGGATTCAGGCGGGGGGATGCGTCTCGGTCTGATCTGGACACGCTGACCGGAGGATGAGGTTTCCTTGAGAGGGAGACTCAGAGCGGAGAGGGAAGTTAGAAGGAGAGAAAAGTCAGGAGTGCACAGCGCTCCGTGGTAACGGATCTTACGCTCCGCCGGACAATCCAGGAACGAAGCGGGAGGATGGATGGATGGATGTGTATATATATATATATATATATATATATATACACACACATGTGTATGTATTTATGTTGTATGCCTAACTCCTCCCCCTCTCTCTGACTCCTCCCCCTCCTCTAACTCCTCCCCCTCTCTCTGACTCCTCCCCCTCCTCTAACTCCTCCCCCTCTCTCTGACTCCTCCCCCTCTCTCTGACTCCTCCCCCTCTCTCTGACTCCTCCCCCTCTCTCTAACTCCTCCCCCTCTCTCTGACTCCTCCCCCTCTCTGACTCCTCCCCCTCTCTGACTCCTCCCCCTCTCTCTGACTCCTCCCTCTCTCTCTCCAGGGACGGTCCCTGTAAAAAGAGTCACGTGTTGAAACTGAACACGACGGGGAAGTTTGCTCTGAACATTTCAGACAACCTGGTGGTGGTTCATCACCAGAGTTCTCAGGTAAACTGACCTGTACACACCTGTACACACACCTGGATACACACCTGTACACACACCTGGTGGTGGTTCATCACCAGAGTTCTCAGGTAAACTCACCTGTACACACCTGTAACACCTGTACACTAGGGATGTAACAATATATCGTGCCACGAAATTTCGCGATACAAAAACGGCACAATACGTGTCGTGGAGGTTACAAAGTGTATCGCGATATTGGGTTATTAATATTAATCTAACGCGCATCCGACCGCGGCCGCCACCGCACCTCGACCCGCGGACCAAAATCTTACTCCGCTCAGAAGAAACTAGTCCCGTTTTGTGTTCCCGTTTTGAGCTCTGAACTTTTACTTATGTAAGGCTGGTGTAGAGTTAAGCCTTACCTTATTAAATTAAACCTTTTTCGAGTAGGATAAACACGCGGGCAACTTCTGCTGAGTTCCAGTGTACTTTAATGTCCCTCAACAGAGTAGGAATTTAGAGCATCAACACAGCACCTAGTGCTGTATCACTCCGCCCAATCTAAAACATATTAACAACTACAGATAAACTGACTAGTGTAATTATAGTCCCTGATTTACATCAGAATATAAAGAATATATTTATAAAATAATGAACCCTGAATTACCAAAATAAACTTCTTAACAAAAAGAAATCTCCTCTTACACTTATAAGGTGAGCATAAATCAATCTTTTTTATGATGTAACATTGTATGTATTTATTTACTTTTATTTATTTATTTAATTTTAGTTGTTAAATTAGAAAGAAAAAAGTCAAGTCATACATGAGAGAAACTATTCAGTTTGTGTCTAATATTTGTACTTGTCTGAAACTGAAGATGCATAATGCAAACCTGACATTTACTTTTAGTTCAGTTTGTGGAAAGTGGTTGGCCTGGCTTTCTCTTTAAAACTTAAACAGTTATAAAACATTACAAACTGTAACAATAGGGCAAATGCACAGTATTATTTTGTATTTTGTGTCTTTCAAATAAAGGACATTTTTTTCCAGTTATATATTCCTCATTCAAGGTTGTTAAAAAAATACTGCTATAATATCGTATCATATCGTTATCGTGACCTCAATATGGCGTATCGTACCGTATCGTGAGATTAGTGTATCGTTACACCCCTACTGTACACACACCTGGATACACACCTGTACACACACCTGGTGGTGGTTCATCACCAGAGTTCACAGGTAAACTCACACACCTGTGTACACACACATGTACACACACCTATACACACCTGTACACACACACACCTGTACACACACACACACCTGTACACACACCTACACACCTGTATACACACCTACACACACCTGTACACACCGACACACACACACGTGGTGGTGGTTCATCACCAGAGCTCCCAGGTAAACTCACTCTCCTCTCTCTCTCCTGTCCCTCACCTGTCTCTCTCTCTCTCCATCAGACGTCCCTGATCTTTGACATCAGGCTGAAAGAACCCGACTCTGCCGTCAACCAGCACCAGCCGGTTCTGCCGGGCCGGTCCATCCACCCCTACCGGGTCCCGCTGGCAGGTACGACCCCTGACCTCTGACCCCTGACCTCTGACCTCCATCCATAACTACCGGGTCCCTCTGGCAGGTACGTACCTGGGGGTTGACCTCTGACCTCTAACCTCTGTTCTCTGGCTGCAGGTCCTGCCGTCGTTCCCTCCCAGCCTCCGTTGCCGTGCCAACTGTGTATCCTTTCCTGGCGCTTGGCGCCGCGTTAGCTTGCCATGTCGCACCTGAGCTTCACCTGAGCGGTTAGCGGTTAGCTCCCTGAGCCTCACCTGAGCGGTTAGCCGTTAGCTCCCTGAGCCTCACCTGAGCGGTTAGCCGTTAGCTCACTGAGCGTCACCTGAGCAGTTAGCGGTTAGCTCTCTGAGCGGTTAGCGGTTAGCTCCCCGAGTCTCACCTGAGCGTCACCTGAGCGGTTAGCGGTTAGCTCCCCGAGTCTCACCTGAGCGTCACCTGAGCGGTTAGCGGTTAGCTCCCTGAGCCTCACCTGAGCGGTTAGCGGTTAGCTCCCTGAGCCTCACCTGAGCGGTTAGCGGTTAGCTCCCCGAGTCTCACCTGAGCGTCACCTGAGCGGTTAGCGGTTAGCTCCCCGAGTCTCACCTGAGCCTCACCTGAGCGGTTAGCGGTTAGCTCCCCGAGTCTCACCTGAGCGTCACCTGAGCGGTTAGCGGTTAGCTCCCTGAGCCTCACCTGAGCGGTTAGCAGTTAGCTCCCTGAGCCTCACCTGAGCGGTTAGCGGTTAGCTCCCTGAGCCTCACCTGAGCGGTTAGCTCCCTGAGCCTCACCTGAGCAGTTAGCGGTTAGCTCCCTGAGCCTCACCTTAGCGGTTAGCTCCCTTAGCCTCACCTGAGCGGTTAGCGGTTAGCTCCCTGAGCCTCACCTGAGCGGTTAGCGGTTAGCTCCCTGAGCCTCACCTGAGCGGTTAGCTCCCTGACTCCTCCCCAGACTCCTCCTCCTGGAGCGTCTTCCAGCCCGACATCATCATCAGCGCCAGCGAAGGTGGGTGGAGTCAGCCTGACGGGCAGGTGGAGGGGCGTGGTTTCACCGTGTGTGTGTGTGTGTGTGTATATATAATTAATGTGTGTATCCCCCCCAGGTTACCTGTGGTACCTGCAGGTGAAGCTTCCTCCGACCGTCAACCTGCTGCAGGACAAAGGGAAGCTGATGGATTTCCTGCTGCGGCGCCGGGACTGCAAGATGGTGATCCTGGCGGTTTGTTCCCAACGTACGTACCTGAGACTCACCTGAGACTCACCTGAGACCTGAGACCCACCTGATACCTGAGACTCAACTGACCCAGAACCAGTCCTGACCCCCTCCGTCTCCTTGCAGTCCTGGGTTCCGGGGAGGACGGGTCTCTCCCCGTCGTGGCCACCGTCTTCGACAAGCTCAACCAGGTGTACAAGGATTACCTGGAGGCGGAGCAGAGCTACACGCAGGTGAGTGGGGGCGGGGCCAGGTAGGGGGCGGAGCCAGGGAGGGGGCGGAGCAGAGCTGCACGCAGGTGAGTGGGGGCAGGGCCAGGGAGGGGGCGGAGCCAGGGAGGGGGCAGAGCAGAGCTACACGCAGGTGAGTGGGGGCGGGGCCAGGGAGGGGTGGGGCAGAGCTACACGCAGGTGAGTGGGGGCGGGGCCAGGTGGGGGCGGAGCTGGAGGACCCGCACTCACGTGTGTGTGTGTATATATTAATGTGTGTGTGTGTCTGTGTTTATATTAATGTGTGTGTGTGTGTCTGTGTTTATATTAATGTGTGTGTGTGTGTGTGTGTGTGTTAATGTGTGTGTGTTTAGGCGGTGGAGGCGGGAACCGGCCGTGGCGGCTCCGCCCAGAAACGTCCCGTCAGGACTCAGGCGGTGGTGGATCAGTCGGACATGTACACACACGTGCTGTCCTGCTTCACGGAGAGGAAGGTACACACCTGTACACACACCTGGATACACACCTGTATACACACACCTGTACACCTACCTGGATACACACCTGTACACCTACCTGGACACACACCTGGATACACACACCTGTACACACACCTGTACACACACACCTGGATACACACACCTGGACACACACCTGGATACACACACCTGGATACACACACCTGGATACACACACCTGTACACACACCTGGATACACACCTTTACCCACACCTGGATACACACACCTGGGTACACACACCTGGCTACACACACCTGGATACACGCACCTGGATACACGCACCTGGATACACGCACCTGGCTACACGCACCTGGATACACACACCTGGGTACACACACCTGGGTACACACACCTGGCTACACACACCTGGCTACACACACCTGGATACACGCACCTGGATACACGCACCTGGATACACGCACCTGGGTACACACACCTGGCTACACACACCTGGCTACACACACCTGGCTACACACACCTGGATACACGCACCTGGATACACGCACCTGGATACACGCACCTGGCTACACACACCTGGCTACACACACCTGGGAACACACACCTGTACACACACCTGTACACACACCTGGATACACACCTGGGTACACACCTGGATACACACCTGTACACACACCTGGATACACACACCTGGATACACACCTGTACACACACACCTGGATACACACACCTGGGTACACACACACCTGGACACACACACCTGAACACACACTTGGATACATACACACCTGGATACACACACACCTGGATACACACACCTGTACACACACCTGGATACACACACCTGGATACACACACCTGGATACACACACCTGGATACACACACCTGGATAAACACACACGGATACACACACCTGGATACACACACCTGGATACACACCTGGATACACACACCTGTACACACACCTGGATACACACACCTGGATACACACACCTGGATACACACACCTGTACACACACCTGAACACATACCTGAACACACACCTGAACACACACCTGGACACACACCTGGACACACACACACCTGTACACACACACACCTGGACACACACCTGTACACACACCTGGACACACACCTGTACACACACACACCTGAACACACACCTGGACACATACACACCTGGATACACACCTGAACACACCTGGATACACACATCTCTGGACACACACCTGGACACACACCTGGATACACACACCTGAACACACACCTGGATACACACCTGGACACACACACCTGGATACACACACCTAGATACACACACCTGGACACACACCTGGACACACACCTGGACACACACACACACCTGAACACACACCTGGATACACACACCTGGATACACACACCTAGATACACACACCTGGACACACACCTGTACACACACCTGGACACACACACACACCTGTACACACACACCTGGACACATACACACCTGGATACACACCTGAACACACCTGGATACACACATCTCTGGACACACACCTGGACACACACCTGGATACACACACCTGAACACACACCTGGATACACACCTGGACACACACACCTGGACACACACACCTAGATACACACACCTGGACACACACCTGTACACACACCTGGACACACACACACACCTGAACACACACCTGGATACACACACCTGGATACACACACCTAGATACACACACCTGGACACACACCTGTACACACACCTGGACACACACACACACCTGTACACACACACCTGGACACACACACCTGAACACACACCTGGACACACACACCTGGACACATACACACCTGGACACACACACCTGGATTCATACACACCTGGACACACACACCTGGATACATACACACCTGGATACACACCTGTACACACACCTGTACACACACCTGGATACACACACCTGGACACACACACCTGGACACACACACCTGGATACACACCTGGATACACACCTGTACACACACCTGGATACACACCTGTACACACACCTGGATACACACACCTGGATACACACACCTGGATACACACACCTGAACACACACCTGGATACACACACCTGGACACACACACCTGGATACACACCTGGATACACACACCTGGACACACACACCTGGATACACACACCTGAACACACACCTGGATACACACACCTGGACACACACACCTGTACACACACACCTGGATACACACACCTGTACACACACACCTGGATACACACACCTGTACACACACCTGGACACACACACACACACACCTGGATACACACACCTGTACACACACCTGGACACACACACACACCTGGATACACACACCTGGATACACACACCTGGATACACACACCTGAACACACACCTGGACACACACCTGGATACACACACCTGGATACACACACCTGGATACACACACCTGGACACACACACCTGGATACACACACCTGGATACACACACCTGAACACACACCTGGACACACACCTGGATACACACACCTGGATACACACACCTGGACACACACACCTGGATACACACACCTGGATACACACACCTGGATACACACACCTGGACACACACACCTGGACACACACACCTGGACACACACACCTGGATACACACACCTGGACATACACACCTGGACACACACACCTGGATACACACACCTGGACACACACACCTGGATACACACACCTGGACACACACACCTGGACACACACACCTGGACACACACACCTGGATACACACACCTGGACATACACACCTGGACACACACACCTGGATACACACACCTGGATACACACACCTAGATACACACCTGGACATACACACCTGGACACACACACCTGGATACACACACCTGGATACACACACCTAGATACACACCTGGACATACACACCTGGACACACACACCTGGATACACACACCTGGATACACACACCTGGACACACACACCTGGATACACACCTGGATACACACACCTGGATACACACACCTGGACACACACACCTGGACACACACACCTGGACACACACCTGGATACACACACCTGGATACACACACCTGGACACACACACCTGGATACACACACACCTGGATACACACACACCTGGACACACACACCTGGACACACACACCTGGATACACACACCTGGACACACACACCTGGACACACACACCTGGATACACACACCTGGACACACACACCTGGACACACACACCTGGACACACACCTGGATACACACACCTGGATACACACACCTGGACACACACACCTGGATACACACACACCTGGATACACACACACCTGGACACACACACCTGGATACACACCTGGATACACACACCTGGACACACACACCTGGACACACACCTGGACACACACACCTGGATACACACACCTGGACACACACACCTGGATACACACACACCTGGATACACACACACCTGGACACACACACCTGGACACACACACCTGGATACACACACCTGGATACACACACCTGGATACATACACACCTGGATACACACACCTGGATACACACACCTGGACACACACACCTGGACACACACACCTGGATACACACACACCTGGATACACACACACCTGGACACACACACCTGGACACACACACCTGGACACACACACCTGGATACACACACCTGGACACACACACCTGGACACACACACCTGGATACACACACCTGGACACACACACCTGGACACACACACCTGGACACACACCTGGACACACACACCTGGATACACACACCTGGACACACACACCTGGATACATACACACCTGGACACACACACCTGGATACATACACACCTGGATACACACACCTGGACACACACACCTGGACACACACACCTGGATACACACACCTGTACACACACCTGGCCTGAAACGTGTGTGTGTGTGTGTGTGTGTGTGTGTGTGTGTGTGTGTGTGTGTGTGTGTGTGTGTGTGTGTGTGTGTGTGTGTGTGTGTGTGTGTGTGTGTGTGTGTGTGTGTGTATTAATGTATTCATGTGTGTGTTTATGTGTGTATTAATGTATTCATGTGTGTGTGTTTATGTGTGTATTAATGTATTCATGTGTGTGTGTTTATGTGTGTATTAATGTATTCATGTGTGTGTGTGTTTATGTGTGTATTAATGTATTCATGTGTGTGTTTATGTGTGTATTAATGTATTCATGTGTGTATTAATGTATTCATGTGTGTGTGTTTATGTGTGTATTAATGTATTCATGTGTGTGTGTGTTTATGTGTGTATTAATGTATTCATGTGTGTGTGTGTTTATGTGTGTATTAATGTATTCATGTGTGTATTAATGTATTCATGTGTGTGTGTTTATGTGTGTATTAATGTATTCATGTGTGTGTGTTTATGTGTGTATTAATGTATTCATGTGTGTGTGTGTTTATGTGTGTATTAATGTATTCATGTGTGTGTTTATGTGTGTATTAATGTATTCATGTTTGTGTTTATGTGTGTATTAATGTATTAATGTGTGTGTGCAGGACGTGTCCCACAAGTTTGTCATTGCTGTCCTGATGGAATACATCCGCTCCCTGAACCAGTACCAGGTCACCGTGCAGGTAAGAGAGGCCACGCCCACCAGGGGTGGAGGATCCTCCACCCCTGGTGGGCGGAGCCTCCCCTCACACCTGTCCCCCCAGTGGGCCGGGCCTCCCCTCACACCTGTCCCCCCAGTGGGCGGAGCCTCCCCTCACACCTGTCCCCCCAGTGGGCCGGGCCTCCCCTCACACCTGTCCCCCCAGTGGGCCGGGCCTCCCCTCACACCTGTCCCCCCAGTGGGCGGAGCCTCCCCTCACACCTGTCCCCCCAGTGGGCGGAGCCTCCCCTCACACCTGTCCTCCCTGCAGCACTACCTGTACGAGCTGGTGATCAAGACGCTGGTGCAGCACAACCTGTTCTACATGCTGCACCAGTTCCTGCAGTACCACGTGCTGAGTGACTCCAAGCCCCTGGTGAGTTCCCAGCATGCACCGGGGCCTGGGGGGGGCAACAATGATTGTATGTTGATGAAAGTTTTTTTTAATGTCCGTGTGTGTGGAGGGTGAATGTGTCTAGATATATATATATATATATATATATATATATATATATATTTTATTTGTGTTTATTTCATTTTATTGATTTATTTTTCAGTTATCTTACTTTTATATGATCCGCTGACTGGAGAGCACTTTTAATTTCGTTGTACATAGTGATAATGAATGAATGAATGAATGAATGAATGAATGAATGAAGTTTATTCAGTCATGACAACACAAAACACAACACCAAGAAAACATTGTGCACAGCATTAACCTTTCACACAAAACCAATAATCATATTGAACAACGACTGAAAAGGCTGAAGCAAAACTGCTTATAAAAGCCTGTCCTTTATTATCAACTTTCTTTTTTTGGTTACCGACCTCCAGAAAAAAGAAAAGACAATAGAAAAGCAAAGAAACATTACCAAATAGTCAATGGCACTTATAAGCTTCAAAATCAGCTTTACAAACCATTTTCTTAAAAACCAAAAGAGAATGGCATGTTTAATGACAATAAAGATGTATCTATTACATAAACAACCGGGATGATGTCATTAGTGGAATCTATAAGGGTTCTGGACCAGAACTGGACCAGAACTGGATCTGGTGTGGGATGGGAAGAGTGTAACTGTGTTTCCAGCATCAATAACCTTTTACAACCTGAATATCAGCAATAACCCGGTTACACGGCCATGTAAACACCAATAACCCCTTTGAATAACCTGAATATGCTCATATTCTGGTTTTTAAAAACCCCAATATGAGCCCTGGGTTACTCCTTTTCTAACTGAATATTGGGTCATGTAAACGTAACGGAATATCCCCATCAAACGGAACAGGAATCTGTTTTCTGCTCATGCTCTGTTCACAAGGAATCCTGGTCTTTTGAGTCCAGGAAGTTCTTCTAAACACGGAGAAACCAAGACCAGGAGGAGACTAATCACTTCATAAATGTAATGAAGGATATGAACATTTCTGCATTTGTAGACGGTAGAAAGTACCGGGATAGACAGATTTACTAAAAGTTGCTGAAGCAGCATTTGTTTTGAATTTGGATCCAGGAAGAAGAAGCAGAAATGACGGGAATTGTGTCATCACGTTCTCCGTGCGTCGCTGGTTTGATCCAGATATCCTGAATGATTAATCACCATGTAAACGGAATATTCCCAATGTTTCAGGAACTGGAATATTAGCAATAACCTGAATTTGGACTGATGTAAACGTAGTCCATGATGTGTGATGTTTGGACCTGTGACCGGTGTCTGACCCGTGTCTGACCCGTGTCCCCCCCGTGTCCCCCAGGCCTGTCTCCTGCTGTCCCTGGAGAGCACCTACCCTCCAGCCCACCAGCTGTCCCTGGACATGCTCAAGGTAAACCAGGTTCAGGCTGCAGTGGAAGCTTGTAGGACTAATGTAGATTCTTCAGAACTGGACATTTAGTGGATGAAACACCCACGACTCTCTGTATCAAACCATTCAGAAGTTATGGAGGAAAATAGGAACTATCAAATATGGACCAATCAGAAGAAGGGTGGGCGCGCTTTTTGGCGTCTAGTGTCGACACGGTAGCACTTTTGAAAGAGAAAAGTAATGCGTGTTGTCGCAGGATGGAGACACACATTTTGATGTATAACACCTGGGTTATTAAAAATTAATAACTGTTAATTCAAAATGGCCGACTTCCTGTTGGGTTTCGGCCATGGCGCCAAGAGACTTTTCTTTAAGTTGCGACATGATACAGGTGTGTACCGATTTTCGTGCATGCACGTCAAACCGTATTGTGGGGCTTGAGCATGGATGTATTATATTAACTGGATACCGGACAGGAAAATGGCCGCCCGTTCATTTCAATGGAAGTTGCTCATCTGGCACATACGGCGAAAAATTTCCTGACTTCCGGGTTTACTTCCGCATTAAGGGGCCCATAGAGCATGCTCAGTTGAGTCACCTCCCATGATGCTCTGGGGTCTCCCATCATGCCCCGGGGCAACATCCATGGCACCGACACGGCCGTGACGTCACGCCCAGAAAGAGACTTTTCTTTGACTTTTCTGGCTGTTATAAAACATCTTTGACGGATATAAAGTCCATGACTTAAAAATATAGAATACAAAGATTAGTAATTGCCGGTGATTACAGCTGGAGGTTCCTGTGAACAGTTTTAGAGGCTTCTCTTTTACTATTGCGGTCTATGGGAAAAAAGCTTTCTGGGCCCCATGGGATTTTTGGTTGCAGTACCGCGGCTGGACACTGGGGGGAACCGGCGCTGCTGAGTGGAGACTCGGGGGGCTGGGCTTGAGGCACAAAGTTTTCTAGGGGGCGCTGTTGAGCCGTTAGGCCACGCCCATTAATGCAAACCATTAAATATCACATTTTTCACCAGGCCTGGCTTGGTGCAAAATGTGGTGACTTTTGGGGCGTTTAGGGGGGAAAAGGCCCTAATTTTATCGGAAAAATAAAGAAAGAAAAAAGAAAAATTCCTACAGATACAATAGGGCCGTCAGTGCTCGGGCCCTAATAAAGATAATATTAAGGATTTAAGTAAGGATGTGTAGGAAGTGTTCTAAGAAAGGCCCCCACACCTTATGACATTTTTTTTTAAGTTATATTGTCTAGTATATTTTTCCCAGATGTAGGCAGGACATAATATCCAGCGGAGCAGCGTCCTCCACCCCAACAGAATGACCCGTCCAGCCAGCAGAGAGGACAAGGACAAAGTCTGACGTTTCCAGAGTCCCGGTCTTGACCGTCTTGTGTCTCCTCAGCGTCTCTCCACGGCCAACGACGAGATCGTGGAGGTTCTTCTGTCCAAGCAGCAGGTTCTGGCCGCGCTGAGGTTCATCCGGAGTGTGGGTGGGTACCGGTACCGCTTCTGGTTTCTCTGGGGGTCTAACTGGTCCTAACTGGGTCTAACTGGGTCTAACTCGGGGCTCAGCAACCCGTGGCTCTAGAGCCCTAGTGGCTCCTGGAGCTTTCTCAAAAATGTTGGACCTCTTTTTTCCTTTTTCTCTTTTTCCTTTTTTTTCTCTTCTTTTTTTCCTTTTTTCTTCCTTTTTGCTTTCCTTTTTAATCTCGACATTTCGACTTTGTTCTCGAAATTTTGACTTTTTTCTTGATATTTCGACTTTTTTCTCGACATTTCAACTTTTTTCTCGACATTTCTCATTTCGCCATTTGCCTTCATTCTAATTCTGATACAACACTTTTCATTTTTTGCAGCTCCAGACATATTAGTTTTTTGTGTTTTTGGTCCAATATTACGGTGGCCGAGACCCGCCATTGCTAAAAATAAAAGTAACGCTGCAAACAGAAACAAACGCCGCTGCAAATGAAAGAAACGCTGAAATAACAAGAAACGCTGCTGAAAATAAAACGACGCAAATAAAAAAGCCACAACAGAAGTGAATTACCGGGGACTATTTTTGCTGATGCAGCGGTGTTTTTACGTGAGAGGAGAAGTCCCTGACCACCACACACAGCTTCAACTTCACATTCATACAAATAACTACTGTTACCCACGCTTTAGATTATTATTGGCATTATTATTAATGATAAAAGCAACAAAAAGAACAACACCTCTCACGTAAAAACACCGGTGCGTCGGCAAAAACAGCCCCGGGTAATTCACTTCCGTTGTGGCTTTTTTATTTGCGTCGTTTTTTATTTTATTTGAATCGGGGTTTCTTTATATTTTCAGCATTTATTTTATTTGCAGCTGCGTTTCTATTTGTTTGCAGCGTTTATTTTATTTGCTAAGCGTTTCTTTAATTTGCAGCAGCGTTTGTTTCTGTTTCTGTTGTTTCTGTTACTTTTATTTTTAGCAATGGCGGGTCTTGGACACTAGGGCTGCAACTAACGACTATTTTAATAGTCGACTAGTCACCGACTATTGACACGATTAGTCGACTAATCGGATAATTAGTATTTTTTTTTTTAAACTTAGTATGAGGTTGCATTAATTATGTGGCAAATGATAATAAACACCAGAAAGATGGCACTAGAGCCCTGATATAGCGGGAATGTTTTCTTCATTCTGCTCCCGCTGCATTTCTGACCATTACCGTCTGCAACGTGTGTTCCACTCCCGCAAAACTCATGAATTCATGCCGCACGGCGCACAATAACAGAGATGCATTGATTTAGTGTCTTCTCCCGTCCCGCAAGAGAAAAGTCCAGACAAATCTATCTGATTTAATGTTAACATGATCATTGTGGAGTTTGATGGATAGTTGACAGTTCATAGGAACCTGACTGAAAGTTAGATGCAAATCCATCATTGTCATCAGCGCACAAGCCTTTTTTCACCTCTCACGCTGCATCAATTATGATTGAGGTTATAACAACGAGAGTAGCTGTGAGTGGCTCAAATAATACTAATAAATAACATGAAATAAACAAAGTTTAGAATGAAACTAATGAATTTAACAAATGAATGGCTTGGCAATTACATTGCTGTGGAGGGAGAGAATGTTTCTGAGCGACTGCGGTCCCGTCCGTCTCTCTTCCAAGATGCTCCACAGACACTAAACGCAGTTTCTCCAAATATCTGACTTAATTTAATACTTTGTCTGTCCCAAACTTTTTATTTTATTTTTTATCAAAGTTTTATTACCTGCAGCTGCTCAGACGCTGTCGTGCATGCGTGACTCTCAGCAGAGATTGTATTGAAGTGAGACGTCTCACTCCGTTAAAAAAACACGTCTGGAGACAATTGTCCACAATGGAATTCACTGTGACAATTTAGATTATGGATTTTTGTCGACGAATCGTTGCAGCCCTGGTGGACACCGTACAATATGGATCTAAAACATTTTGGGTTGCCGACCCCTGATTTAACCGGGTCTAACTGGTTCTGGTCCCGGTCTACCCAGGGGGGTCCTGCTAGTTCTAACTCAGGGATCAGCAACCCTAGTGGCTCCTGGAGCTTTTTCAAAAATGTTTGACTTTTTTTTCCTTTTTTTCTTCTTTTTTTCTTTTTTCCTTTTTTTTATTTTTTTTCTCTTTTTTCCCTTTTTCTTCTTTTTATTTCTCTTTTTTTCTTCCTTTTTCCTTTCCTTTTTAATCTCAACATTTCGAGTTTTCTTGACATTTTGACTTTTTTCACGAAATTTTAACTTTTTTCTCAACATTTCAACTTTTTTCTCAACATTTCGACTTTTTTTCTCGACATTTCCACTTTTTTCTCGAAGTGCAAGATGAAAAAAAAATCTTCCCCCAGTTCTAACTAATATAGAAACATGCAGCATGTGTTTCTTCATTCTAATTCTGATACAAGACTTTTCGTTTTTTGCGGCTCCAGACATATTTGTTTTTGTGTCTTTGGTCCAATATGGAACTAAAACATTTTGGGTTGCCGACCGCTGGTCTAACTGGTTCTAACTGGTTCTGGTCCTAACTGGTTCTGGTTCTAACTGGTTCTAACTGGTTCTGGTCCCGGTCTCCCCAGGCGGCCACGACAACGTCTCGGCCCGGAAGTTCCTGGACGCGGCCCGGCAGACGGAGGACCAGATGTTGTTCTACACCATCTTCAGATCCTTCCAGCAGAGGAACCAGCGGCTCCGGGGGAGCCCCGCCTTCACCCCAGGTGAGGGGTCAAAGGTCGGGGGGGGAGCCCCGCCTTCACCCCAGGTGAGGGGTCAAAGGTCAAAGGTCAGGGGGGGGAGCCCCGCCTTCACCCCAGGTGAGGGTCAAAGGTCAAAGGTCAGGGGGAGCCCCGCCTTCACCCCAGGTGAGAGGTCAAAGGTCAGGGGGGGGAGCCCCGCCTTCACCCCAGGTGAGAGGTCAAAGGTCAGGTCAGGGGGAGCCCCGCCTTCACCCCAGGTGAGGGTCAAAGGTCAGGGGGAGCCCCGCCTTCACCCCAGGTGAGGGGTCAAAGGTCAGGGGGAGCCCCGCCTTCACCCCAGGTGAGGGTCAAAGGTCAGGGGGGGGAGCCCCGCCTTCACCCCAGGTGAGGGGTCAAAGGTCAGGGGGGGAAGCCCCGCCTTCACCCCAGGTGAGGGTCAAAGGTCAAAGGTCAGGGGGAGCCCCGCCTTCACCCCAGGTGAGGGTCAAAGGTCAAAGGTCAGGGGGAGCCCCGCCTTCACCCCAGGTGAGGGTCAAAGGTCAAAGGTCAGGGGGAGCCCCGCCTTCACCCCAGGTGAGGGTCAAAGGTCAAAGGTCAGGGGGAGCCCCGCCTTCACCCCAGGTGAGGGGTCAAAGGTCAGGGGGGGGGAGCCCCGCCTTCACCCCAGGTGAGGGGTCAAAGGTCAGGGGGGGGGAGCCCCGCCTTCACCCCAGGTGAGGGGTCAAAGGTCAGGGGGAGCCCCGCCTTCACCCCAGGTGAGAGGTCAAAGGTCAGGGGGGGGAGCCCCGCCTTCACCCCAGGTGAGGGTCAAAGGTCAAAGGTCAGGGGGAGCCCCGCCTTCACCCCAGGTGAGGGGTCAAAGGTCAGGGGGGGGGAGCCCCGCCTTCACCCCAGGTGAGGGTCAAAGGTCAGGGGGAGCCCCGCCTTCACCCCAGGTGAGGGGTCAAAGGTCAGGGGGGGGAGCCCCGCCTTCACCCCAGGTGAGGGTCAAAGGTCAGGGGGGGGAGCCCCGCCTTCACCCCAGGTGAGGGGTCAAAGGTCAGGGGGAGCCCCGCCTTCACCCCAGGTGAGGGTCAAAGGTCAGGGGGAGCCCCGCCTTCCCCCCAGGTGAGGGTCAAAGGTCAGGGGGAGCCCCGCCTTCACCCCAGGTGAGAGGTCAAAGGTCAGGGGGGGGAGCCCCGCCTTCACCCCAGGTGAGGGTCAAAGGTCAGGGGGAGCCCCGCCTTCACCCCAGGTGAGAGGTCAAAGGTCAGGGGGAGCCCCGCCTTCACCCCAGGTGAGAGGTCAAAGGTCAGGGGGGGGGAGCCCTGCCTTCACCCCAGGTGAGGGGTCAAAGGTCAGGGGGGGGAGCCCCGCCTTCACCCCAGGTGAGGGGTCAAAGGTCAGGGGGAGCCCCGCCTTCCCCCCAGGTGAGAGGTCAAAGGTCAGGGGGGGGAGCCCCGCCTTCACCCCAGGTGAGAGGTCAAAGGTCAGGGGGGGGAGCCCCGCCTTCACCCCAGGTGAGGGGTCAAAGGTCAGGGGGAGCCCCGCCTTCACCCCAGGTGAGGGTCAAAGGTCAGGGGGGGAGCCCCGCCTTCACCCCAGGTGAGAGGTCAAAGGTCAGGGGGGGAGCCCCGCCTTCACCCCAGGTGAGAGGTCAAAGGTCAGGGGGAGCCCCGCCTTCACCCCAGGTGAGGGGTCAAAGGTCAGGTCAGGGGGAGCCCCGCCTTCACCCCAGGTGAGAGGTCAAAGGTCAGGTCAGGGGGAGCCCCGCCTTCACCCCAGGTGAGGGGTCAAAGGTCAGGGGGGGAGCCCCGCCTTCACCCCAGGTGAGAGGTCAAAGGTCAGGGGGAGCCCCGCCTTCACCCCAGGTTAGGGGTCAAAGGTCAGGGGGGGGAGCCCCGCCTTCACCCCAGGTGAGGGGTCAAAGGTCAGGGGGAGCCCGCCTTCACCCCAGGTGAGAGGTCAAAGGTCAAAGGTCACCGTGTGTGTATTTATTGTGTATATTGTGTATAATGTGTATTTATTGTGTATTGTGTTCCAGGGGAACACTGTGACGATCACGTGTGTGTATTTATTGTGTATAATGTGTGTGTGTGTGTGTATTTATTGTGTATAATGTGTGTGTGTGTGTATTTATTGTGTATTTATTGTGTATTTATTGTGTATTATGTGTGTATTATGTGTGTATTTATTGTGTATAATGTGTGTGTGTGTGTATTTATTGTGTATTTATTGTGTATTTATTGTGTATTATGTGTGTATTATGTGTGTATTTATTGTGTATAATGTGTGTGTGTGTGTATTTATTGTGTATTGTGTTCCAGGGGAACACTGTGACGATCACGTCTTCCACTTCAAGCAGCTGTTCGGGGAGCAGGCGCTGATGAAGAACAACACCGTCTGACAGGAAGTGATGTCACCGCCGTCTGACAGGAAGTGATGTCACCGCCGTCTGACAGGAAGTGATGTCACCACCGTCTGACAGGAAGTGATGTCACCACCGTCTGACAGGAAGTGATGTCACCACCGTCTGACAGGAAGTGATGTCACCGTCGTCTCACAGGAAGTGATGTCACTTCCCCCCCATCAGGTAGCCATCAGGCTACCTGATCAGGATCCAGATCAGGATCAAGACGACTGACAGAAACCTGAGATGTTGTTCTGTTAGATACTTACTGTGATGAAGATGAAGATGATGGTGATGGTGAAGGTGATGATGATGAAGATGATGATGGTGATGATGATGATGATGATGGTGATGAAGATGAAGGCTCGGGTCTCCAGAGCTTCTGAACTTCTTCTGATGTAAATAAATGATAAACTGTATGAAATAAAGTGTTTGTTTTGTCTCCAGCTGACGAGTTTCCTGTTTAAATCACAGGGGTTAAATGGTCATAATATTTCTCCTTTAATCATTTTATTTTAACCTTTGAGAAAAACATTATGACTTCATGAACTCCTGCTGTAAATGCTCATATATATATATATATATATATATATATATATATATATATAATATTATAAATGCTCAGTCTCTCTTTATAAATGTCAGAATGAACCTGTAGTTTAGTTTTCTTCCACCTGCGTTCAGCTTTTTAACACTATTTTGTATAAAGTTTATACAGTTATACAATCTACAACTTTACTGGGGCAGCAGTATTAATAACAACACAAATAAAATGAAACACAAAAAAATAAAAAACATTTGTAGCTTTTCTTTATTTTTCTACAGTTTCATGACTGGTGTTACGGTGTTACGACCGCCCTCTGGTGGTGACACTAGAAACTACAGTTTTGTTCCACTTAACGACATTGGCCGGGTTTCCCAGATCAGTTAAGTAGTTCTTAACAGCGAAAGACTTCTTTCAAACCTTCTTAAGGAGCCTGTGAAAGAAAATCGCGTTTCCCAGAGTCGCTCTTAGCTTAAGTATCTCTTTCATTAAGAAGGAAATGAAAGATGCTGCTGACCCAGTCTTTACAACCATCTTAGTGAACAAAGACTCACAGATCCAGCCGCGTCAGGCAAATCAATATCACACCAAGCAATGAGATATTAAAACAATGCACCCCGCACAAATTTTGATTTATTTTATACTTTAGATTTATATTGTTTAGCATTTATTGGTGACAGCAAAGGGGGAAAAAAAGAAAAATAAGGAATAACAAGTGTGTTCCTGTATATGCTTTATGCGCACAAATAAAACGATCATCATGAATATCATTTATTTGATAATTTGGCTGCTATACAGCATGTTCTCGCTGCAAATCAACCGCGTCACCGTGCGCGAAGCAGAACTGTTTATATGAACGCATTCGTGCGTCAGCACTTCAGTCCCCTGGACGTGCTGTCGGACCGCGCTGTCAGGCAGCCGGGACACCTGCGCCGTGCCCGAGCCCGAGCCCCTATGTGATGACAGGGAAGCAGCAGCTGAAGAACGAGATCCTTTGATGAATCGTTCATACAGTCTCAAATATAATCAATGGTGTCGGTTTATATTAAAGAATCTTTTTGCCCAGAAGAAAAAAGAGCGAAGACAACGACCCATAACTATTTTCTTCTCTCTCTTCTCGGGATGCAGCGTCATTCAGAAGAGGAGGAATACGTGCGAGGCGGGGATGATCTCTGCAATCTGAAGCCCTCTATAATTGTAAAAAGAATTTCACTTATCACGGGTTCTTTTTGGAACATAACCCCTGCGAAAAACCAGGGTTTGCTGTAATTCCACGTTGCGATTTGCGAAACTCGCCTTCTCTTGGCTCATGCTTTTGAACGCACACACACGCCCACCACGTTTCCTCCCGGTCTCCGTGTGTGGGGAAAAAAAGCCTCACTGTAGCCAGAAATAACGGAGTAACGCACCGTTTGGATGAAAAAGGGTCATTGAATTATATTTATCATCTTAATTTTTCATTATAACGCACAGGCAGCAGTGAATTAGTGCGTTAGGCAGCAGTGCTGCGTGTGAAAATGCGCTGATAGTGATCGGTGATCGATTTGCCTGGCATCGATTGATTTGGTTTCAGAACCGGACAGCTGCTCCAAAGAGCTTCTGAAAGAGCGAAACTAAAGAACGGTGTTAAGAAGTCATCTGGGAAACACCCGTATCTTAGGATTCTCTCTTAGTTCAAACCTTCTTTGAACCTCTCTTAAGTCCTTAAGAGAGGTTGGATCTGGGAAACCCGGCCATTATCGTCTGTAATTCATTTTAATTACAGAAATATTCATAAGTTACCGACTGTAATTACATTAATTAATGACAGAAGACGGATGAAGATTGTTTTTGCACTAATTTCTCCTCGAAACAGACTCGTTTTGGCTTTTTAACTGTTTATTGTCGATTTATTTTGAAAGGAATAACAGGATGTACTTTTGTCATTTCATTTTAGTTGTGTTGTTATTAATACTGCTGCCTCAGTAAAGTTGCAGATTATATAACTGTATAAACTTTATACAAAATAGTGTTAAAAGCTATGTATTTACTTTATTTTTTTAGCACTTTAGCAATGAATTACAGACGATAATGGCCGGGTTTCCCAGATCAGTTAAGTAGTTCTTAACAGCGAAAGACTTCTTTCAAACCTTCTTAAGGAGCCTGTGAAAGAAAATCGCGTTTCCCAGAGTCGCTCTTAGCTTAAGTATCTCTTTCATTAAGAAGGAAATGAAAGATGCTGCTGACCCAGTCTTTACAACCATCTTAGTGAACAAAGACTCACAGATCCAGCCGCGTCAGGCAAAACAATATTACACCAAGCAATGAGATATTAAAACAATGCACCCCGCACAAGTTTTGATCTATTTTATACTTTAGATTTATATTGTTTAGCATTTATTGGTGACAGCAAAGGGGGAAAAAAAGAAAAATAAGGAATAACAAGTGTGTTCCTGTATATGCTTTATGCATTACGCACAAATAAAACGATCATCATGAATATCATTTATTTGATGATTTGGCTGCTATACAGCATGTTCTCGCTGCAAATCAACCGCGTCACCGTGCGCGAAGCAGAACTGTTTTTATGAACGCATTCGTGCGTCAGCACTTCAGTCCCCTGGACGTGTGTCGGACCGCGCTGTCCAGGCAGCCGGGACACCGATCCTCCTGCGCCGCGCCCGAGCGCACCTATGTGATGACAGGGAAGCAGCAGCTGATCAACGGGATCCTTTGATGAATCGTTCATTACAGTCTCAAATATAATCAATGGTGTCGGTTTATATTAAAGAATCTTTTTGCCCAGAAGAAAAAAGAGCGAAGACAAGGACCCATAACTATTTTCTTCTCTTGAAAAAACCCACCTGCCGACTCGCGCTGTATACAGCGCGAGTCGGGATGCCGCATCATTCAGAAGAGGAGGAATACGTGCGAGGCGGGGATGATCTCTGCAATCTGAAGCCCTCTATAATTGTAAAAAGAATTTCACTTATCACGGGTTCTTTTTGGAACATAACCCCTGCGAAAAACCAGGGATTGCTGTAATTCCACGTTGCGATTTGCGAAACTCGCCTTCTCTTGGCTCATGTTTTTGAATGCACACACACGCCCACCCCGTTTCCTCCCGGTTTCTGCGTGTGGGGAAAAAAAGCCTCACTGTAGCCAGAAATAACGGAGTAACGCACCGTTTGGATGAAAAAGGGTCATTGAATTATATTTATCATCTTAATTTTTTATTATAACGCACAGGCAGCAGTGAATTAGTGCGTTAGGCAGCAGTGCTGCGTGTGAAAATGCGCTGATAGTGATCGGTGATCGATTTGCCTGGCATCGATTAATTTGGTTTCAGAACCGGACAGCTGCTCCAAAGAGCGTCTGAAAGAGCGAAACTAAAGGACGGTGTTAAGAAGTCATCTGGGAAACACCCGTATCTTAGGGTTCTCTCTTAGTTCAAACCTTCTTTGAACCTCTCTTAAATCCTTAAGAGAGGTTGGATCTGGGAAACCCGGCCAATGTCGTTAAGTGGAACAAAACTGTAGTTTCTAGTGTCACCACCAGAGGGAGGTCGTAACACCGTAACACCTTTCATGAAACTGTAGAAAAATAAAGAAAAGCTACAAATGTTTTTTATTTTGTTGTGTTTCATTTTATTTGTGTTGTTATTAATACTGCTGCCTCAGTAAAGTTGTAATTGTATAACTGTATAAACTTTATACAAAATAGTGTTAAAAGCTATGTATTTACTTTATTTTTTAGCAATTTAAACAAAAACAGCGGACCAAAGTGCAAAACTGCAATAAAAGACAATATTGACAAGACACAAGACATGAAACATAAAACAGATCATGAAACCTAAAATAGAAAAGAATTGAGGACCGGACATGTTTAACATACCGGCTGTGATTTAAATTAATTTGGATTATATTTAAAATCTTTAAAACTAATAACTGAAACAAAAGCACAAGAAATGTATGAAGTGTTAAGACATTTTCCCACTGATTTAGAAGACTGATATCCTTACTTACCCCTTGTATGATGGACTTTGCTGTATTATTTTACTTAAATGTCATGTATTTAATTTATTTATTATTGTTTGTACCTTATTTTCATATTATATTACTGTATAATTGTCATGGGACATTCAATCTCTACACACTTTATTCTCAGGTTTACATACTATATTATATTTATGATAGAGCTTACATCTGGTATTAAACAGGTTATTTTTGTAAAAATGATATATATTTATTTATACAAATTAGTGTATAGTATAAAAAGTAAATACAGACATATAATTTATGTATAAAAAAAAGAAGAAGAAAAGATAAGAAAACAAATACAGGTTACATTCCACCACATAAAGAAAAAAAACACATCAAAACACATATTTCAGTTACATGTTGGAAAAGGAGTGGGAGGAAGTTTAGTTGTGGAAAGGGGGTGGGATTAAATACATTTATACATGTTGAAATAAATAAAAACGAACGAACATACAGTGTCCAATCTACTGTTCCCTTTATCAACCTCGTTTCAATTACAAATGTATTTGTATGGAATGTAGATTTACCATGTTTGTTTTAGAATGAACCTTTGACACAAATAAAAGAATTAAGAAAAAAACCCAAACCTGCTGTGAGAAGCAACACAAAACCACAGTTTCACGGTTAAAGGAGTCTCTTTTTTCTCTTTTTTAAGGGTTTTCCTCGAGTTGACAGTTCCGGTTATAGTATAATAAAGTTATAGTATAATATAGTTTATTTTTATAGTATATATTATGTAATAAACCGAGTTCTATGGTGTTTTTTCAATAAAGGATTGCAACAGTTCGCCCTCTAGCGGTTATACAAGGTAATTGCAGTCAGTGTAAAGTTAGAAGGTTTAAATGACAAAAGTACTTCCTCTTATTCCTTTTAAAATAAAGCCACAATAAACAGTAAAAGGCACGACGACAAGTCTGATTCTTGGGGGAAATTAATGCAAAAACAATCTTCATCCGTTTTCTGTCATTAATTAATGTAATTACAGTCGGTAATTTATGAATAGTTCTGTAATTGAAATGAATTACAGACGATAATATCGTTAAGTGGAAGAAAACGGTAGTTTCTAGTGTCACCACCAGAGGGCGGTCTGTTCTCATCATCGCAACAACAGTCATCAAACTTTCTGCAGAAGAATTAAAAAAAAAACTACGGATTTACTTTATTTTTTAGCACTTTAAACAAAAACAGCGGACCAAAGTGCAAAATTGCAATAAAAGACAATATTGACAAGACACAAGATATGAAACATAAAACAGATCATGAAACCTAAAATAGAGAAGAATCGAGGACCGGACATGTTTAACATATCGGCTGTGATTTAAATTAATTTGGATTATATTTAAAATCTTTAAAACTAATAACTGAAACAAAAGCACAAAAAATGTATGAAGTGTTAAGACATTTTCCCACTGATTTAGAAGACTGATATCCTTACTTACCCCTTGTATGATGGACTTTGCTGTATTATTTTACTTAAATGTCATGTATTTAATTTATTTATTATTGTTTGTACATTATTTTCATATTATATTACTGTATAATTGTCATGGGACATTCAATCTGTGAGCAGCGGCGGCTACCACCAGGCCAGCAGCAGCTACCACCAGGCCAGCGGCGGCTACCACCAGGCCAGCGGCGGCTACCACCAGGCCAGCGGCGGCTACCACCAGGCCTCCAGCACTCACAGTGGCCGACAGCAGGCCTCTCCCAGCAACAAAGTGGCTCCTACCAGCAGCCAGGAAGCTTCCAGCAGCAACTGGTTAAAGAATCAGTACCAAGATGGCTACGAAAAGAGACATGGAAGAACTGAAGAGATCGAATGATGAAGTGAGAAAATCCTTGGAGTTCATGGGACATCAAATGGAAGCTATGACAAGTAAGCAAGACATTTTAATGGACATGATAAAAGAGATCAAAGAACTGAAGAAGCAGAATGAAGAGAAAGATGTCAAGATTGCACAATTGGAAAGCAGATGATCAAATATGGAACAATATACTCGGATGAATGATGTCATTGTGACAGGACTGTGGATAAGACCGGGGTCATTTGCTGCTGCATTGAAGTCCGGGGCGGAACAACCAGAGCCCACTGAGCAGGATCTGGACTCAGTGGAGCAGCAGGTGGTTAAGTTCCTCCAGAATAAGGGAATCAGTAGAAACAAGGACAACATAGAAGCCTGCCACCCTCTGCCCCAGAGAGACAAAAGCAAGCCAGCAACCATCATCATGAGCTTTGCAAACAGAAAATACAAAAGCAATCTTCTGCAACAGGGTAAGAGGCTCAAGGGAACAAATGTTTACCTCAATGCGGGTACGTCTCGCTCTGTTGATGCTACATCTCATCCGTTAGCTTGCTAACGCTGCGCATCTGGAACGTGGGGAGCTGTGTGTTGTTTAGCCTACTTGGGCAGTCTAACCAGCCGAGCTCTTTTCCCCAGAAACGCCTGCCCGGACCAAAGCCATCCACCACCAGGCCGAGCCCAGGCTCCTTCAGCCTCCACCACCAGGCCGAGCCCAGGCTCCTTCAACCTCCACCACCAGGCACAAGCACCAGCAGCAGCCAGCTCCACCAGGCTCCAGGCCCTGGCATCAGGCCAAGCCAAGAAAATGGGTCCAAAGCAACAAAAAAACTATGATGAGGAGAACGTTTCTCTCACTCAGGTAAATGAACTGTTAAATCACCAGAAAGAAATGTTCACTGCTCTTTTACAACAGCAGCAAGACATCTTTAAGAACCTTGTCAAGGTAATCATGGAGTCAACTAACTCTAGATTGGATACAATAACTAAAGATGTGCAGGATTTGAAGACAAGCATACAGTACACACAGAAGGATGTGGATGAACTTAAAATCTCCCAAGCTAGACAGTCAGAGCACCACAACACAACTCAAGCAGACGTCATGAAGTTGTGTGAGAGCCTTCAGGTCATTTTAGACAAACACGAGTACCTGGAGGGTCAATCTAGGAGAAACAACATTGTCATTGATGGTATACCTGAATCCACAGGGGAAACCTGGACAGACTCAGAGGTGAAAGTGAAAGACATGCTATTGCAGAAGTTACAACTACAAGGGGAGATTGAGGTAGAACGTGCACACCGCACAGGGAAACCTGATGTGAT